>NW_024104628.1:479648-526635 GCF_003945595.2 Pipra filicauda | reverse complement strand
ATGAAGCTGTTTCCTTCTGTGTATGAGAATTGGTGTGTAGCTGAGAGTTAAGGATCTGTCACTGTGGATGTTGGATGATGACTGTTCTTTTTCTCCTGCAGAAGCTCCACCACGTGGTTTTCGGTACCACTGCCAGGCTGCTGGTGAGTGTCAGTGGAGAAAAAGAATGATATGCAAAGGTGCACAGTTACAGATTCAGCTTACCTGACTTGTAGCCAAGTGTTTTGTAAGTCTGCAGCTTCTCCTTCTGGGAACTTGTCAAATTTCAAAGAGAAGAGATGTCAGAGTGGCTTGTCACAGTCACCTTTTATATATTTCTTGTACCTACAAGTGGCAGAGCACTTCACTCAAAATGGTTTTGTCAGTGGCAGAATTATTTGTATCCTGTTTTCCTATTTTAATGCAATAGTAACTGCAATATGTTGTTCTTAAATGGGACAACTTTTTCTGGCCTACCAAGCCCATCTGAGCAGAGTGTCCTTCTTTTAATAGTCCTTGTGTGTATCTTCAGCATGAAGTGCTAATTAATGACAGGGTATCTCAAAGATGCTGGTTTATATTTAAGTTATATTTTGCAACTTTATCTATATCAACAAAGTTAAAATGTTTATGCCATTGTTGTGTCTGGCTTGGCCTGCCGTGTTTCCCTTATGACTTTTAGTAATGTTTATAGATTCCTAATTGTTTCTGTTAGGGCACTTCCTCCCCTTGTGTACGGAGGGAACGAGCTTGGCCTATGTTTTCCTATGTCAAATACTTGGATAATGGCCTTTTAAAAGGGGCAGGAGTGTGTGTATTTGCTCACAGCCCAGACCTGCCAGGCTTCTGCTGACAGAAGCAAGGTTTTGATAGCTCTGATCACAGACACTGCCAGTGGAGAAGAGGAGGAGCGTGTGCTTGTGCGTATACATATATGTATAGAAAAAGGTAGAAAGGAGGAGGGAGCTGTATCATTTAAGGAAACAGGACTTTGACAACCCTTTGTGTTTGTTTTTTTTTTCCTGCCCCCCTTCCCTCTCCTCCATTAGGTGCTGAAACTCATAAGATCCCTATATCTGGATTTCATCTTCCACGTACTTGTTACGCAGTTGTCTTGCAGGAACTCCTTGAGTTTGCCCAGCCAGCCAGAGGGGTCCAGCCTCGCTTTTTCTGCAGGGTATGGCCAAGGTCGAAGTAAGAGGCTCTAAATCTAAACTTCTGCTTTCACTTCTCTTGGATGACTAAGAAGATACTTTGCTCTAAAACCTGATCAGTATGCAAATGAGTGGGAAAAGACACTCATGTCCAAAGTGTCCCAGTTCCACGCAGGAAGAAATGGCCTCTAGAAGCTAATCTTTTTATAAAGTAGAGACCTAATTTTCTGTCTTCTTATTTTCAGCCTGTGCTTCTGGCTCTAGCCTACTGGTGAACAGGATTTGTTGGTCTCTGACATTGTTTTGACTTAGGTTAAGGGCTTTTTAAGATTGACTTAAATTAAATGTGCTCAGTAATAGCCATACAACCCTGCTTTTTTCAAGGGATGTTTTTCTGTTTTTGTGACTCCTTGCCCATGAGAATACCATGTCTCTTAATTTTTGCTCAAGCTTCATTTGCCAAGGAGCAAAGTAAAATGTTAGGATTCTGAGGTGTTTAAGCTTTGTAACAGGTGTATTACATTTCAATTCCATTCAAGGCTTATCTTAGTCCTGAGGAAGGTTGGGAGGGTCAAGATCTTGGGCTCCATCTGTAGATAGAGGGCTCTGAGGAGATATGCATGAAACTTGGCTCCTCTTCAAGATAGTTTTCAGGAAGAGTGTACATTCAGTCACACAAACAGTTTTGGTTTGGAGGTGACTTTTTCAGGCGTAGTCAGAAGTTCTGCAAATTGTCAGAATTCATACTGTGCTCCTTAGAGGTGACAGAAATTTCCTTCCCTCTAGTCTAACGACAGATTCCGAATTAGCTGGTGCCTCGGTCGAATGGCTACCGTAGCAGGTAGGAAATGCATCATTTTTGCCCTTCCTTTTCTCCCCCCCCTGCCCCCAGAAATAAGGGTTATGTAGTCATGGACGGCTGTATTGGTCTGAAAATCGTGTCTCAGAGTTTTCATAGAAGGTGGTCACCTACTTTGAGTGCTTCTTCCTCTTAGTTTCTCCCTGTCAGTGGAGAAAGCCCACATTGCTGGGAAGCCAGGTTTTATGAAAAGTACTAATGGAATAACTTTGAGCTTTGATGCTACAGTAAGAGGCTGGGCAATAAACAGGGACTGACTGAGAAGTGAGCTGAGCAGAATGTTCACTGACTCTTGTTCTCCTGGCCTGGATTTTCACTGCACTGTAGGCATTGAGAGCTCTCTGCAGCTTTTTGCTGTAGAAGACCTGATAGTAGAACTGTACCTGAAGAAATACCTAAAGGAGCCATCCAAGACATGGGTGTCTAGAAAACTAGATGTCTGCCTGTGGGATTTCTCCAGTAACACCAGGTAAGTTGGGTGGTTCTTTGTGTAAATATGTGTTAGCATGTCCTGGTGCTCTGCAAACAGCCTGTGTGCTGCTAGGCCTTCCAATTAGAAATGCTTCTTGTCACATCATGAGCACAACTGGAAACAAAAATTACTTTCCCAGAAGAAGAGTAAAGACAGGTGGCGTTTTAATGCTGAGTCTGAGGCCTAATTTAAAGGAGGGGGGTAAAAATGGGAATAAAATACATTGTGGCATTTAACTGGAAATCACAGAAGTGAGAAGATTCAGACTCTTAGAAGTGTGATTGGATGGGACCAGGCTGTTGCTATACATCAAATGCTTCATGCTGCTGCTGTGATGAGGGACAAAGTATGTTTGCCACTGATATAAATTAAGTTCTCAAGCATAGGATTAAGCTAGATCCTATTTTTTTTTTTCCCAGAAGAAATGTGTTTTATTACACAGCTGGAATCCTGTTTACTCCATAGGATCTTTACTTTTTTCCCCCCCCTATGTCTTCAACAAAAGTAAAGCTTTTCCTGCTTTCACATTCTTCTGTGTTGGTGCCAAAAGTGGTGTGTAGCTTGCAACATTGCAGGAGCCTATTGGGTGACAATGCAGTTAATTTAGAAATAGACTTTAACTTTTCCTCTGCTGCTGTTTTAAGAAAGAACCAGTAATTTGACCTTAAATTTTAGTGAATTTAAAAAACACATAAATCATTCTCGGAAGTCTGCTTGGAATATGGATTTCAAGACCCATTGGGTTCATGGGTGTCACTTTGTCTTTTTGTAGTCAGGTGGTTTTGCATTTCCACGGGTATCTTCACACTAGAAGAAGAGTTTAAGGAGAAGGGAAAATTCTACTCTAAACCACACATTTGGAGAGGACGGTGACGATGCTTATGCTATGAGAAACTGTTTCACATTAATGGGAAACTTCAAATTGTTACCTTAAAATTCCATTTGTCTCTCAGGATTGTCTTTTCTCCCTGCCCCCCACCTCAGCACAGAGCAGGTTGCCTGATAACCAGGCTTTTAACTCTGCATAAACTACTTAGGGCACAGCTATTGAACTCTACTCCTCTGTGAAATTTTCAAGGTACTACGTTGTCCCTGTGACAAAAAGATAATATTTTTAATATTTCCTCCTGTTCCATCCGACCAGCTATTCATGTTGGTTCACAACGTAAATGCTTCTGAAATGAGCCTGAACTTTTGTTTCATGTAGGTGCAAGTGGCACGAGGAGAACGATATAATCTGCTGTGCTTTGGCATCCTGTAAGAAAATTGCGTGAGTATTGCTACGGAGTCGTCTCCGGGATGGTGACTTTTGATTGTGTCACTGTTACAGAGTAGAGAAGTGTCAGTTGCATTAGAGTTCACTGTTTTTCTTCAGAGGTTTACTGTATGTGGTGAGAAATTCTCAGCATGTTCTAGCATGTCTCTACTTTGCAAACTTTTGTACTGCCTTATGTATAATGTAGAGTCGTAAGGTCCTGTTACCTTTTTGGTGTGGAGAAGGGAGAAGTAAATAGGTGGGAAACGAGGAAATGCCATTTGTGATCTCAGTCAGTAGTTGTAGCAGCACTTAGAGAGACAATAATGAATAGTCTTTCATTCAGAAAACTCTTCAGGTGCTGCTGTGTGTTGCCTTTCACAGTTCTAAGTGCTGCATGTGGTAGTGTGGGGAAGGAGTTGTTTTCATTGTGTGTGTAGCTGTAGAACAGGCTGGTGGTCTTGGAAGGGTGCATCTGCTCTGTGCATCTCAGCTTGCTTTTGTTTGCCAGTTGAAGAATTTGAAATGCTGTGCTTCCATACAGCCCTCTTAGCCAAACTTTCCTTGTTTTCTCTTTTTCTGGATTAAGTTACTGCATCAGTAGATCTTTAGCCAATGTGTATGGAGTCCCACTAACAGCAGCTCACCTGCCTCTGGGAGTCTCTCATTGTGATCAAAGCACAAGTACCACGATTGTGAAACTGGATGCTGGTTATCAGGTCAGATTCTTTCAGCTGATACCCTGATTTATTTCTAGTTCATTTGAGTGAGCTGTTTTCTCTCTGGGTGCTGTCCTTTGTGACATATGTATTGGGCAGACTGATAAACTGGTGGGTTTTTTGACCATAATTCATAGGTTTCGTGGGTAGTGGTGTATACTGCATTTTAGAACACACATTTCATTTTGAATGTTTATTTCTTCATACAGAAAATGAAAGCTGAGAGTTGTGGATATGACAGACCTTTTGGTGCTCCAAGTCGGGATCGTGAGTTTATCCCTTCTAATCGTGAGTTTGAAACTTTCACATTTTTAAGGGAAAAGAGATATTTAAACTTAATCCACTTATTGCTTTTTCAAATTTCTGGGTTTAAATGTTGCTTGTCAGTGGCATAAAGCTTGCCCAGCTCTGCATGGGCTGTGCTAATTCCTGCATATGGATTTCACTGAATTTTGGAAGACACAAACATAAAGAGCTGCCCTTTTCTTACTGGACACAATCTTAGAGTCAAAAAAGTCTCTCAAAATGTGGCTTTTCTTACAAATGTTGCTCTCTGATGTATACCCCCTTACTTTTCTGCTACATGAAGTCTGTTCTCATATCCCTAGGTGCTTTGAGGCCAGGGCCATCTTGGAAATACTCTCCTTGCTCTTAAATCAGTACATGTGCAAACTCATCCGGTCTTTGTTGCAAGTACTCTGTCACAACTCCGTTTATAAAACTGCTCGTTTAAAGATGTCTTTTTGAAGTCAGGAGTTCGTTACTGGAAGGCACTTGAGCTCAGTTCATCTGGGCAGTTCATGGCTCACCTTCAGAGGAACAGGATCAGGTTTGCAAGATAAATAACTATAAGAATTCTGAGTTTGCAGCTTACATTCTTCCTCATAAGGATCTGCTGAATTAAACTCTGAAACTGTTCTGCTTAAAAATCAGGAGATCTTACGGTCTTGGTGTTTGTAGAGAGCACAACCTGTCTTAACTGTTTGTGTTAGAGCTATGGAATAGCTTCAACTCCACAGCATATGAAGAATGATTCCATTAGTTTATGCAAGCTGTAAAGGCTGATTTGACTTGCAAACTGTATTTAATTTAATAGGTGATTCTCCGTGTGGTGTGAAGACTTCCCTTGGTGTGAAAGAAGTGTCGTACAGGAAGAGGAGTTGCTCCATTTCTGAAAAGTTCATCTGATCTATTCAAATCTTTCAGTATTTGAAAATCTTTTTTACATTCAGGACTGATTTTCTTTGTTTCCCTAAGAAAACCAGTAGTAGAGACTGCAGTTTTTCACCTTCTGTGCAACCCTTGACAGTCCAAGTTCTTGTTAGAATGATAAAACTATTGACCGGATTTAAAGAAGATAAAAATCTTGTTTGTTATCTGCAGAAAGACTTGTTTTGGAGGGACCTGGCAGTTGCATCTTCAAAAATACATGCCCTACTGTTTCTGTTTCTTAATGAGTGGAGAGCAAATTCAAGATTGATTAATCAGTATAATTGGGTTGGAAGAATTCTTTGGTGGCAATATGACTGTAAACAAGTGCTTTATTTCTTCTGTAATAACCTTGTCCTCTTCTGCATGTGGAAGACAAAATTTCAGTGTATAATAGTCTCTCTCCAAAAAATGATGCAGGGGGAAGCATTGAAGGTATGAAGGGGAATTTAAAGGTACAGTAGTCCTGAAGGTTTCTATAATTGATCAGTTCTAGCCATGAAGAATTTGAGTGGTCTTTCAAGGCAAGAAAGCAGACTTGATATGAAGTGTCTTGAAAGAAATACTTTGGCAAATTTATTTTATCTAATAATGTTCTTAGAGGCACAGACTATATTGTGTACATCACAAACAAGGACAACTTTTAATTTTTTTTTTAAATTTGCATCAGTTTTCATTTTAAGAAATGCATGTCCCTCAAAGTTACAGACTGGAGAGAAGTCTAAGTGTTTTGGGTTTTTTTTTTATTTTTTTTGAAAAGAGTATCAAATTCAAACTGATACATTTGGCAAGTTTAGCCTGGCTGGGTGTATACTAATCATAATTATTTGAGGGCACATAACAAAAGTGGGAGACTGATTAACATTCTTCAGGGAAGTTAGTTGTTCCATTTTATGGAGGTACAGTTCTGGGACCAGTTCCCAGAAAGTTGTCTGAGCCTTGTCCACGTGTCTTTAAGCAATGGATTCTCAGAAATATGATCTTTTTTTTTTAAGTTGTTTCTACGTTTTGTTCCAACAGAGGTCCAGCTTTGAAACACTATTTCCATGGCAACTACCTGTGTGAAGGTACTTATTTCATTCCTCTGTGAAGGTACTTATTTCATTCCTTCTAGGTACTGAAACTCAAGATTAGGTGGTTCATTCTGTTGAAAAGGAAGAAACCTCAACAAAACCAATGCAAACAAAACACAAAACCCAACTAAAATAAGAGGTTTATTTGTGGATAAGCTCAGCCATGCTGATCAGTGTGTCAAAAAAGGCCAATTGCTATTTAAGTTGGAAACCTGTTACAACTGCTGGAAGGCCAGTTGAGGCATTTCTTCCAGTATTGTAGGATCACTGAGGCATTTCCATTCTTCTTAGGTAACTGTTTGCCCCATCACTGAATTTCCATGTATTATTCTGTATTTGCTTCCTTGGAGGCTGCTGTCCTACCTGCTAATTTTCACCAAATAAGAGACAATAAACCCTTAAGACTGAAATCCACCCCTGGAGCACCTGGGAATGTTGTACCAGGATGAGTGTGTCTATCCAGTAGTGCTGAAGGCTTCCCTGTGTTTGTATAGAGTTGTTGAAGTTCTGAGTTTCGTAGTTGACAGTTCAAAACATACAACTGTAGTCTTTGAATTATTTTCGGAGTTCAGCATTGCAATAAAAGCTTCCTGTTTCAATCCTTGCATAGAAGAGAAGCCTTCAAAAAGTATTATTAAAATACTCATTCAGAGTTAGGTGCACAAACCTGGGAACATTTGTTGTTATGCTTGATGTGTTCTGTGTCAAGACTGAGATAAAGAATCTGAGCAGGAGTGGAGAAATACCGTTAGGATTCCATGTCATATCTGTACCTTATCACCTGTAACTTAAAATAGCACATAAGCTGTAGAAGATCTAATTATATGCAGGAGCAGTGGGCTGTTAACTGGAGCAGTAACTCTTATTGTAATAACCAACAACCTACAGTGGAGTTTTTTTGTAGTGAAAACCACAAGATCTGTATAATTAGAGTGAGTACGTTCACTTGATGTAACCCATTTAATACTATTGTTCTGCATATATTGAGGGAGATCCCTAACAGCCACTGAAGGATGATAGAAAATTCTTTCATTTTGGAGCTCTGTTTCCCTGGCTGCTTTGCAATTTGAAACTCTGTTTGGTTTCTCAAAAAATAGATTCCGAAAAATAATTTCTGAAAATAAATTCTTGAAAAATAAACACAGTCAGCTAATGCTTCTCTCCATTAAATAAAGGAAAGTAAAGATGAGGGAAAGATGGTGACTTACAACTTTAGCACACCTCTTAAGTGCAAGGAATAGGACTGGTAAGGCACAAACTGCGGGTCACAACCAGGACAAAATTCTCCCCACTTGTATGACAGGATTCTCAAGGGGAAATAAAACCAAGTAAAGGCAGAGCTTTAAACATGTACTTTCCACGTGGTAAAAAGTAACAGTGATGATACTCTCTGCATGTGGGGGGTGTAGGTACAACATGTATTGAACTGGCTGAAGAGTTGGTTTTGTAAACAAGACACCTGATAGATTCTGTCAGACCTGACTTTCTGTCCTGTTAGTGTAGGTGCTCATTCCCATGACAGGAATGGGTAAAAACCATCCTGGTTTTATGTACACGTTGGAAAGTTACTTGGTATTTTTGTTCTTATAATAATAGTAGACAAATGGTTGAACTATGCATTGCTACTCTTTAAAGGCTTTGGCTGAAACAGTTGTTTGAGGGTTGTGAAAGCAATGGGCTGTGATGCCAACTTTGCTGATCTAGTGTGTGGCATCAGTATATTGACTTCTTAATCACATTCTTTTACATTCTCTTAAGAGTAAGTAACTGATACTGAAAAATAAAGCATGTTAATACAGAGTAAGCAGCAGTTACTGGTTCTGTGTGTATAAACTGTGAATTAACTGTCACTTGTGCATTGCTGGCTTGTCCACCCTCTCCTTTCAATAAACTGCAGAAACTAGATCTGTGGAAGAAGTTTCTGTTGACCACTGTCTCTGCTCCAGCATTCTCTTACATATATATATTCTGTGGATACAGAAATACCTGGGTTTGACATCTTTAATTTGAATTTTGTTGTGGAAAGCTGATCTTCCCAGTAAAGATAAGGCAGAAGCAGCTTTATCCTTGTCCTTCATGACCTCCTCCCTATTCCCATTCAGATGCATCCACAGAAATACTTTTTTTTTTTGCCC
The DNA here is from genome assembly GCF_003945595.2 of Pipra filicauda. Taxonomy (NCBI): domain Eukaryota; kingdom Metazoa; phylum Chordata; class Aves; order Passeriformes; family Pipridae; genus Pipra; species Pipra filicauda. The sequence continues at coordinate 517,780 of NW_024104628.1, read as the reverse complement.
TTCACATGCTTCACCAGATTGAGCTTTTGGTGGGCTTTGGCTTTCCTTATCCCCACACCTGCACACCCACACAGCATGTGTGTCTCCCCAGTTGCTTGTCCCTGCTGCCATCTCCTGTGTGTTTCCTTTTCATGGGTGAGTTTTGTCCTGAGCCCTTTAGTCAACCTCTGCTTGTTTGACTGTTTATCTTGTGGGAGGTGGTAATTGAAAAATCAATAGGCTCACCTGGACCCCTTTTCTCTTCAGGACTCTGTGCCACAGGATTCTCTCAAGCGGGTCTCTGAACGAGGCCTCTGAAGACTGCTCTGCTGAGGGTTGTGATGCTGCTTTTTGCTGTTTTCCTCCCTCTTAGGATCCCAAATGGTCTCTCAAATATTAGGCATTGGGCTTTGCTGTTTGGGTGCATGTCAGACTGGAGGAAGCAGTGCTGTGAGCCCTGATGAAATGGCACAGTGGATGCTCATCCCACGGGGAGCGTTCTGTGACAGGTCCCCAGGAGTGAGGGCCGGGCTGAGTCATACCCAGCTGGAAAACTTGCTTCCATTTCAGACACTCTGAGCAGTCACAGTCAGGTGGTGGTGTGTGCTGAAGGTCCTATTCCTCTGAGTAAGTGAATGAAAACCTGTATTCCAGGAAGGCCTGTCTCAATTTCCTTGCAAAATAGTTGTAGTTTTCTGTTCCTGATATCTTTAGGAAAATCTGCATAATTATCACAGAGAGCCTGCAGTTTTGGACCTGTTAGGAATAGCACTTTTAAGTTCAACTTTCTGCTAGCAAGAATTCCAGACTTTGCCCAGAAGTGAAGTGACTCAAGTATATCTGTGAAACTGGGTTTAGTTTCTGGTTGATAGATAGAGGTAGATACTCATCATGCAGCTGACTGCAAAGGCTTTAACAGCATCTTTCCATTTGGCAGAGTAAATGTACTGCAGTGGAGCAGGAGAAAAACAAGTTTATTATCTAGTCTCTGTCCTCTTGATGACTTCTGCTGGATTATCATCCCTCACTGTCACCCTGGAATGGCCAGCCAATAATTTTTGTTCCAGTGATTTAGTAAAATGAAGAGATTGGCAAACACTTCTATTAGTCTAACCTTGTGTTATCTCTGCTCCCTTACTTTTCCTTGGTTCTGTGTTAGAAGCTCCCACAAACTTCTTTAATTGCCATTTATCAAATAATTCCTCTCAATCCCTAGTGAACAGGTGAAATGCAGGAGAGAGAAGTTACAAATTCTCTTGTGTTCCCTTATATTGGGCTGTAATAAATTTAGTACCAGTTCCAACACATCCAGTATTAATCTTGATGGTTTGATCATTGTACTGTGAACTTCATCAGCTAGAAGACTGTCTCTCCTGGAACAGATGATACAAAATAAATAGAAAAGGAGTGTTGTTACTCTAGCAACAAGAATGGCGAGATAATTAACTCTTGTCTGAATTGTGCACTGTACCGAATCTTGGAATGGGCTGTGGGATCAACAGCTCCTCTGTAATGCTGGAAGTACTCAGGATGCTGAGAAGAGTGAGGAAGGCAGTGAGAGCAGAGCTCTGGGGTTATGTGGGAAATGGGGAGGGGGTAGAATCCCTTAGGGAAGCTCTGTATAATAGAAGAATTCATTAAGGTTGGCATTTTGTTAAGAACAGTGTTTTCCAAACACAAGAGCAGTCCAGGAATGCAGGTGGATTGATCTGGGGAACTGTCTTGTCTTCACAGAGCTCTCATGGCCAGTCCTAGTGCAGTGTGAGGGAGTTAGAAACAGGAGTGGGCTGCAAAGGAAGAATCCACAAACACTGACCACGTCTGTAGGGATGGTGTTTGGAAAGCCCATGCTTACCTGGAATTGATGCTTGCAAGGGATCAAGGTCAACAAGAAAAGCTTTTGTGACTGTGTTAGCAGGAAAGGACTGGACAGGGAAAAGTCCTGGTGTTGAATGATGTGAGCGATTTAGTAACGTGACTGGAGCAACACAGAGAAGGCTGAGGTGCTCAGTACCTTCTCTGTCTCAGTCTTTTCTGATAAGGTCTGCTAACTCTATACTCAGAGTTCCAGGAGAACAGCAGCAGTGGATGAAGAGTGAGTCAGGGATCAGTTGGGAGTTCTAGACCCATCCAAGTCCTGGAGCCAGAGGGACTGCATCCAAGGATGCTGAGAAAGCTGCCTGATACCTTTTCAAGGCTGTTCTCTCACCTTTGAAAGGTCACAGAAAGCACAGAAGGTCCACAGCAATGGGAGGCAAATACTGCACCCATCTGTCAAAAGGGTAGTCTAGGAAAGCATAGGCTGCTCAGCTCCACTGGACTTCTTAGAAAAATCATGGAGTGAGTCCTCTTGGAACACCTTTTTGGGTACACGAAGGAGAAGAGGGGGTCTGGAAAGAGTAGGTGGATTTGCCAAGGTTAAATCATGCTTGACCAGCCTGGTTGCTTTCCATGATAGGTTTGTGAATAATGAAAGTTGAACATAACTAAACAGTAATTTGCTATAGGCTGTGTGAAAGGATAAAGTAGGAATTTACTTTTCTGCCTGATCATACGTTTTCTCCTTAATTCCTGCCTTTTGAGGGAAGTGAGTATTGAAGTTGGGTATACACACATGAACTCTCTGGAATTAGTTAAGTATCACTAGCTTTCTTCATGTTCCCTCCAAATACGTTATTGCTGGTTTAATTTTGTTTAAGGTTGTGGATATACTACAGGTAACTCCTGGAGTTATTCCTGCTTCAAAGACAGACAAGTAACTAATTCAGTTGCAGAAAAACCTTGGAGTGAGATAGAAATTTGAATACATGTGTTTCTGTCTGACTGAGTTTAACAAATTGGTTGAGGGAAAACACATAAAGCATTCTGATAAATGCACTACTTCCAAGATATTACTCTTATCAAAAAAGGAAAAATTATAAGCAGCACTGGATTATCTCAGCCATGTCTTCATGTGCTGTCACTTAGTTTATTTCTCAGTGTAGAACTGAGCTTAGTGTTGCAGAACTTCAAGTAGTTCTGTTGTAAAGGTTGTCAAGTTGGACTCTCTCTCGCTTTTCCCCTGCTTGTTCTTATGGGGGTCATTGTTTAGTCTCTTCTGTATTTCATGGCTGGTTTCTTCAGATAACTTAGTGCAGGTTTGCTAAGCTGCATTTTTCTCTATGCCTGAAATGACCAGTGTGTGAGTGTTCCTTGAGGGCTTCAGCTGACAGGCAGCAATTAAGCCTCAAATGTCCTAAAAGTGACGAGTATGGAACAGGTAGCACAGTGTTATTTAGTGGCCAGAGCCAGCTTCTAGCTATAAATGCTGCTGATAATTGTCAAGTCCTTTTGCTGGCCTTTCCAGCTAAGATCTTTGAGAATCCCTACTATTGTCCCTCAGCAGAAACCCTCTTCAGCCACAGGGTTCTGGTGGAGGGAGCAGGGTGTGCTGACTAACGCCTGTAACATTTATAAAAGAAATAGCTTTTTGTTTCTCACTAAAACCGTGTTACAGTGCTAATTAGATAATTCACGCTATACTTGCTTGCTACAAAAGAGAATAAAATACATACCAGCTCTGTTTCTGAGCCATGCACTTCATTTTTTTTATCTGCCTTCAGCTTCTGTTTGCAACCTTCTTTTTTAGTCATCCGTTTTTGCAATGTTTTGTCATGCCTCGTGGGAAAAGGTCCTCAGAATGTCTTGCTGAGCTGCATTTCAGGTTGTTCATTGCCAGAGAGATTTGGGTTTGCATGTGCTTTGTAAAAAGCTCCTGTTGTTGGTCTTTGCTACTCATTACTACAAATGAGTAATTGTATTTTAAAGTACTGTGTAAAACAAAGTAAAACAAAGGCAGCCAGAAAGCAAGCCAGAATAACAGTTCTGGTAGGGTGATTTTCATAGTTCGAAATCTAGAAAATTCTGGTCATGTGTAGGAGGATTGCTGGTTCTTCTTTGAAGTTAAATTTTAGATTTTCATTACAGTAGCTATTTGAGAGTAAAGGGTATGTGGGAGGCATTGCACTAAGTTTCTGAAACTCCTGAAGCTGAAGATGCAAAAGTGAGTTTTGAAAGGATAAATATTTTACTGTAAGTAATTTATTGAACATGTCTTTTTAAAAAAAAAATACAACAAAAACAAACAAAAAACCACCAACCAACCCTGAACCAGCTGTTAATTAATTTTAATACCCTGCTGACAGTCTTTTGGACAGACAGTCCACTCTCTTCCAAAGATATCAGTGGTAGGAGTTCTCTCCGTGTTTGGACACATCTTGCGCATAAAGCTCTTCTGATTAAATTGTTACAGTTTTGAATAAAAAGGTATTTTTCCTTCTTCCCTCCCTCCCCCTCCATTTTTTTCTTAGTTAAAGATGTACCTGCTGTGTACATGCTCTCACACTGTCATTTTTTCAGAAGCAGGAGCAGGGGACGATTTCCGACTTGCCCGTGCAACAATCAGGAGGAAAGAATGACATAATGAAAATTAGTATTTAGGAACTCTCTGAACTCAGAAATTCAGGAGTCTGACAGTATCTAGGCTATTAGCCTATTTCTGGATCTTATTAGCTGCCAATTACAAGTCCATCTAACTTCTTACCCATGGATTAGTGTGCATCGTTGTCCCAGACAGGAGACTTCCATTGATCATCTAAAAATTTTTTCCCATACCTTTATTTATGTGTGCATGTATAATATATACAAAGAACACATTTAATAAAATGTCCTTAAAAATCAGCTTGCTTTGACGTCCATAGAGAAAGCTGCTGTACTGGACAATGCTGTAAGCTGTGACATTTGCACGGCACCGTAAACAAGACCTCCCTTCCTCGATGAATTGCAGTTGGTGACCTTGAAGCCATCTCCAGAGCTGGGGATACAGCAGCAACTCTGTTCTCCAAATAGACCCGACTGGTTTCTTTTTTCAGAAAGTGGGGGAGTCTAAAAAGACTGGTTATTTTTGGATGACTGGGTGAAACAGTGCTCCACACGCATTTTTCTGCTGTGAGGTTATGTATCAGCACTCATTGTACATAAAGCACTTCTTTGCAGGGAAACAAGGATGTTCTCTCCCAGAACTTGAAGGCAGAGCCATTAGCTTTCATTTTATTATTCATTTCTTGCAGTAAGAAAGAGGGACTGATTTCTTTTCTACAGTGATGTCTGTGCCTCAGCAAATCCTGAAGATGGCATTGGCCTCCTGCTTCTTTCTTCATGCATTTGCATCATCCTCCTCTGCGCTCTGCTGACTCGTTGGCATGTCCTTGGAGGGTTCATTCCTCTCTTCTTGCACCCTAAAACATTGTTCAGGAGTAGAGATGTTAATTAAAACCAACTAGAAACTTTATTGAAGAGATTTTGTGTTAGAGTGGCTTTACACTGCTCTAAGCTTATTGGAACTGTACCAAACAGAACTCCATAAATTAAGCCTTGCTGGTGATGCAAGAGGTGTGTGAGCTCCTTTTTGTTCTTTCACAGCATGTATGCTAATTCACTTCCAAGGTTTTGATTCTACCCCAGAGACCGCAAATGTGTCTGGCACTACTGGACATACTCCATGAGAAGAGACGGGAGCCGCTAGGCTGGAAACCAAAAGGGGAAAGCAGCACACACTTCCCTTGATTCCTTTTTCCTCCTGTGCTTTCTACTCCATATGTTGATGCTGGAGGGGAAGTGAGAGCCCTTCATCTGTTCCATTCACTCCTGCAGGCAGAGGCACTTACGTCATCTCATAGTCAGTGTCCTTGCTCTCCCGGCAGCAGCAGCAGTAGGCCAAGATCCCGATCACTACGATTGCAGCGATGACTCCGCCGATGATCCCGGCGTACAGAGCGATGTTCATGGATGCTGCAGGGGAAGGAAAGCATTAGCCCTCGGCAGGGTGGATGATGATCAGCACAATCACTGGGCTTCAAACCCCACCAGCAGGTGTCAGACCTCACTACCACATCCAGACTGAGTGGAAGCCACATTTGTTTGACTACAGTAGCTGGAGTTAATTCTGTACTGGGTAGTCAATAAGTCTGCAGGAGCAATTAGTGACAGGGAGGAGCCCCTGAGCCTGAGCAACTGCTGTACTAATTCTGTGAGTTAGTGAGTGCTCTACTGGCACCAGACCAGTGGAGAGGGTCTCTCAAAGGTATGCAGAAGCCAGATAACAAACTTGTCATTCCCCTCCCTTAACCCTTTGCCTCTTAGCTGGGGTACTTTCTCTGGTCCTGCTCCTCCAGTGAGCAGCCCCATCTCTTACGTGGCACAACGCTGACCGTCATGTTGCAAAACTCCGTCCCCACAATGTTTGTTGAAGTGCAGATGTAGAAGCCAGAGGTATCCGCTGAGACGTTCTTCAGAGTTATTAGTTCCCCTGTTGCGAAACACAAATCCAGTCCAAAAGAGAAGAGAATTAAAGCAGGGAAGAAAGTGGGGACAGCAGCCCTTCAATTCCAGCCCGGGGTGGTTGGAGTGATGAGAGGTGCTTAAAGCTGATGGATTGCTCTGGCTGGCTCTGGAGCTGCCGTGCTCATCGCTGGGTTTTAGTGTGATTTGTGGGAGGACAAACGGAAGTGTGCTGTTTAGATTACAGGGAATCTGTGGTATTTGAACATTCCTTTTAGAAAGAAAATTGTAGGTGGAGGGTAGAGAAGTGTGTGTGCTTAGTGAAAGCTTTTTTTTTTTTTTTTTTTTTTTTGCATTGGATTTTGCTGAGAAATATAAGATGCCCAAACCACCATCTGGCTTTCAGAACTGGCCCTCTGATGAATTAACTTGTAAAACAGCAAAAACCTCTTTAGTTCTCCAGCTCTTAGGATTTCAGACCTGAATTATTTAGCAGTAGGGGGAAAAGTTTTCTAGTCTGGGAGAGGCCACACAGGCTGTGAAAATAAACGAAGGAGAAGAAATGAAGTGACATGACTGTTATGATACTGGTGTTTTGTGTCCAGCCTAACAGAGCTCAGTGCCGTAGGCTGAAGCTTAGGCAGTCAGGCAGTCAGCTTTTGTTCGTTACATCTCCAGCTGATGTTTGTATGTGTAGTCCGTGCCTTTTCTTAGGATCAAGGTCCAAATCCTTGCTCTAAAAGCAAAAGACTGAATACTTACCAGGGACTTTCCTGTTCTATTTTCCCCGTGATTTCACTTCTTTCTGTTTAGTCTCTGCTGGCGCCTAGTGCCAGATAGTAGAATAGCATGCAAACTGAGAAATGATGGACTGCATGCTTGATCTTTTTTATTTTTATTTTCTTTTAGTCTCTACATACTGCCTGTGCTTATTTATATAATTTTTTTTTTTTTGGTGCGATGTTTGTATCTCTCAAAGTTGCAGAATATAATTGGAATGTAAATCCTCCTGTTAACTCGAAAGGGAGTCAAACCGGGAAAAATGCGGGTCAGATACTATCAATTTTGGAGTGTCTCCTGACAGGGTTCTGCACACTTTGCAGCAGTAGGACTCGCTTAACACAGAAAAAAATTGCTTGTAGCGACAGTCCAACCAGCTTGGGGCACAAGGGGACAGTCGGCTCACTGCTGGGACACGGGTGCTGTGGTGACAACAGCAGTGAGGAGGAAACGGATCAGAAGAGACCCAGGGGAGAGCAGGATGGCAGCAGAAGCAGCAGCTGCTGCTACAGCAAGTCCCGTGTGCTCAGGGCTGTGTGTGATGCGCTGGCACCACTCAGTGGCCAGGGAGGTGAATAAGGCTCGTGTCCCCGGTGATGTTTCATCCTTTGCGAGTTTTGTGCAAGAACCAGCTTGAGTGAGTGTTGAATATCCTGTGGAGTCTCATCATATTTAGTTTACCCCCTCCAGTAAGTTAAACTGGGAAGGGTGAGCTCAGATAGTCTTTCTGAAGCTGGACAGGCCAGGAAAAAACAAAAGTTTAATGGAATAAATATGAGTCCTCTGTCACTGCTACACTTAAAAGAGTATTAAACCCTCCTTTCTCTACAAATAGTTCTACCAAAGGTCCTACCTTGGAAATTCAATTCCCTTTTCTTTACAGATTCTGAGTTAAATTGAAAGCAAATAAAATACTTGGGCCTGTGCGTCAGTCCTGAAGAACCAGGAGCCTCTTTTATTTATGCTCAAAGCAGTAATGATGTAACTTTCTCACACCACCTTCCTCTAGGTGAGGAGTCCTCTCTGGAATTAAAGTAGCTTCCAGAGCCAGCTTTTGTTTCCTTCACCCTAGAAAGTGATATGGTCACTGCCAAGCAAACTGGGATGTAAAGACAAATCAGTTAGAAAAGTCGATGCTGTTCTTCGTGTAATGCCCCCCTTACACCCAGCAGCTGAGAAGTAATTATTTCTGGCTGCTTCCAGGGAGAGACAGCTTCCTCAGCAGGTGGGAGCTGAAGTTAAAAACTTACTGACCATGCTTACTTCAGATTACAGGGCTTTTCCCCCTGCTCAGTTACTCATGAGCATGTCTTGTATCAAAAGGACAACTTTTCAAAATCCTAATCGGGGAAGGATCTAGAAGAAGCCTGAAGAGCATTTGCATTTCAAAATCTGTCCAGCCCTCATCTGCAAAGAGCTCAGGGACTTGATATCTTTGAATTTCCCTTACCCTCTGTCTTTTCTAGTGCACGGGGCTCATTTTGTACGTTGAAGCTTTTCCAGGTATATTTGGGCTTTGGGGAGCCCTCCTGAGACACGCAGGTTAGATTGATTGTCTGTCCATACTCTGGTGTCCCCAGAATCCTGCAGTCGGGCTTGGATGGTGCAACTGAAGGAAGAAAAAAGGAAGTAGTTTTATTAATTAGACGTAGTTTCTTGTTTCAGCCCATCTCTTGCTAAACAGAGGCTGGTCTTGCATCTACCACCTTCTTCTCAAAGGAACTCCAGTGAATTTGTACCTATTTTGTTTCTCCCTTCTTGGCACTGGAAAGCCAAGAAGGAATTGTAAGATGCTTTTTGGGGTGTGTCTAATGGTGTTAGGTGTTATCCTTTGATAACTGGAGTATGACAAGCCACAGGTGGTATGAGGAATGCTCTAGAATGAGGTATAGATTACTAGGAAAGCAAACTATACAACTCTAAAGACTGTTTTCTAGAGTCAGGTATCTGAGGGAGTTGCATGCTCTTAAGCCTTCCGACCCACTTCCACAGTAGCAGGAAAAGACCAGAGATGGAATTGTGGATGACAACTTCCTTTCCCCCCCTCCCCCCCCCCGTTAGAAAATCTATGTTGTTTAAAACAACATAGATATTAGAGGAAGGGCAGTTTTATCTCATGGGAGTGGCTTTGCCTCCATCCCCCTGCTCACCGAGGACGTAGAGGGACAGGACCGCGCTCTGCCGGGGCGGGTCGTTCCTCAGGCGGACGCTGCACACGTACGTCCCGTTGTCCTCCATGGTCACCTCGCTGATGGTGATGCTGATGTCCCCACTGTCCACGTCACCACTGAACTGGACACGGTTCTCGTAGCCCTCGCCGTACTGTACGAGCCCGTCGAAATACCTCGTGACAGCGTCAATCTGGTAGAGAGGGAGGGAAGAGGATCAGTCTCAGTTCCTTCTGTGTGAGTCTACAATGTAACCCGATGAATTAGCCCACTCTTGGGAGCAGCTCGGGAAAGAGGGCCTTGAACTGCGCCAGTTTGACAAAATGCCAGGAAAAACATAGAAATTCAAAAGGATCTGTGTTTCTTTCCAGACTTCCCTTCTTCCCACCCTATGTGAAATCAGAGACCACTGATTTCTTTTGCTGGGACTTATTCACCTTTCCTCACCATGGCAGGACAACATGAGACTTGTCCGAGATCCACATGTCAGTCAAGTTCCCCCATGGTTACACAAATTCTTCCAGGAAGGATCTTCAGAGAAGAAACCCTTGGCAGTTCTCGCAAGGAGATCTCCAAAGGCTGCTTCTCTTCTCACTAATTCCCAAGAAGTCAAGGAGAACTTTAAAAGTCTTCTTACCTTCAGATACTCCATATGAATGTAGGAGCCCTCAAGAATCTCTCCATGTACTATTACCATCAACTTGGAACTTTTTATATTTTATCAAAGATATTCATATATATAAATATACACGTATAACACACATACTTAAAAGTATACATATCTTTTTAGAAGGTATCTGAGCATTTAACATACAGTGATGTATCCTCAATAACCAGTTGTGAGACCAGGAGAAAGGAAGAAGAAGGGTGGGGGCTTGCCTAGTGTCGTGCAGGAGGTTCAGGATAAATTGCATCTCGACCAGCGTTTCTGTTCGCTCAGTTCTGAGATTAAAAAAAGCCTTGGAGAAACTACATTTTTCTTCCAACACACATTCCCACCCACAGTCCTGCTTCCATCTCCCCTGCCACCCCCCCCCTTGGATGCCCTGCCACGTTCTTGCTTTATGATTTACCGGACTGGTGATTTTCTTCCAGACAACAAGGTCTCCGCTGTGAACAGAAGTCTCAGTTTTGAAATTACAGCGGAGAGTCGCGTTCCTTCCCCGCGCCACCTGTATCTGCTTGGCAGGTGCTTCCACAGTGAGGGCACGAGCAGACGCCAGAACTGGGAAGAGAATGAATTCCGCACTCAGAAAGAGTAACAGCATCTTGGGTTCCACCTTTGGTCTCTTTGGCTTTCTCAAGTGCCACAGTGACCCCACATTCCTGCTGTCATCCACGACATTCCCCGCTGAGCAGGAGGTGGGTGATTGACTATAGGGAGCTGCTGCTCAGGATGGCCGAGAGCTAAACTCTGCTCTCCGTTGTGTGTTTTGAGGGAGAAGAGAAGAGGAAGAGAAGAAGAAGGTTCTTTGCCTAGACATATTTCACCACAGAGTTTAGAAAGATGTTTTGTTGTTTTTTTTCCCTGAGCCCTCTTTCAGTGTGACTGACATCCTTTGACAGTTCAGAATATACAGAGGGAGACAGATAAACAGGTACTGCAAGTGCATCAGCAGTCTTAAAGATTCAGGCTAAACTAACAAACTGATATTGTCAAATTTCAGGGATCAGGAAAATTGTTAAATAACTTGCCTTAATCCAAGTCCATAGAAAAGCGACATTTTGTGCTAGGGAATCAAAACCTGTTCATGCAATGCCCTGAAAACAAAAAACTTAGAAAAGCAAAGAGTGATTGAAAGAAATGAGAGAAGACTAGCTATTAGTTTTTAAAAATGAGTAAGGCAGTAGTCACCTTTCCCCAAGAACTCAAGCTCCTGCCTCTGGAGCACTGTAATAGTTGGGAGTTGAATAAAACAGAAATCCCTCTGTGCCCTGGTGAAGCATGCAGGGCACAGGGCAGGTGTTTCTTGTACACTGTATTCCATCTGACTTGCTGTAAATTCATCACGTCTGAGCGTTACCTAGTGGGCAGGTCTTAGTTGTTCTCAGAATTGAGATGGACATTTACCTCTGCCCTGCCACAGATGACCTTCATGCCTGTGGGGATCCGTGGTTAAAAACACCTGCTTTCTCCTAACAGTTTGTGTGGGTTCTGTGTTTGGGTTTGTTTGTGGTTTGGGTTTGTTTTTTTTTAATGGCACCAAACCGAATCATTCAGAAAGAATGTAAATGGCAGGAAAGGCAGTGCTGCTCAGAGGCACTTCCACAGCAAAGAGGGGCATGGTGCTGCAAGAAGGAGGGTTAAGGAGGGCACAGATGTATGCTCACCCCTACAAGGGGCCCGCTGCGTGTAGTGGGGAAGGTTTGCTCCTGGAAGTTGAGTCAGAGTTCCCTGGAGAGGAGCTGTCTGAAAAGTTGCCATCTGGCAAACTTCTGAGTCCTCATTCTGCCATACTTTGGCCAAATTAGATCTATAAGGAAGTGTAACATGCAAGAGAGAAAGCAAGGAATGTCTGGGTTGCACCTTGAGTTGCCAGCTGGCTGTGAATACCTGCTGTTTTAGACAGGAAAAGCCCACGGCTCCTTGCATCAGGTCAGTGAGAGAGAGAAAGCCTTTGGTGAGTTGAGCACGACCAGATCCTTGACTAGGAGCGAATGATAGAAAATAACAGTCTAGGGACCCAAAAGGTTTTGTTGCCACTGAGCTAAGAACCTGCAGGTGGCAATTCAGGTAATTACACTGGCACAGGAGTGTGCTTTTAGCCAAAGTTCTCATCTTTCTGCATCCCCTGCCACCCAACGAGTAGTTCTGTGGTCTCGCACAGTTCATTAGTTAGGCCCGTGTTTTAACCTCTTCCTCTGTGACATGGCGGTGGCGGTTTCTGTTCTCATGGAGGTTATTTCATTTACAGCTGCTGACAGCTCTGAGAAGGAAACCAGCAGGGCAAAGTATTTCTCGAATGCTTTTATTGCAGCCACTCCCAGGTCTTTTCCCTGCTTTGGAGCACCCAGGGCAAGGCCCATGTTTGCGTAGCCCCGGGGCTCTTTCTGACTGTTGTTCTCATATCCCCTTGGTATGAGAGACACCTAAGCTTTCTCTTTGCTTGTTGCAACTGGATAGAGGTGCTTTCCTGCATTTAGGTGAAAAGCACCATTGTCTGTACTAGAAGATGGAGCAAAACCCATTTCCGGATCCTTTTGTCACTCAAACTGGTTCTGCCAGGCTGGGGTTCACTGACAGGTTAACTGAGCCCTGAGGCGGAGAAGAAACTGCCCAACCCTTGGGCTTCTTTTTCTTCTTCCAATTGGATGACTCAAATCCCACAGTAAATAAGATCTTTCTGTTTTTTCTGGACATGTCTTGGTTGGTGCAGAGTTGGGGAACAGCTGAACCAAACACCACGTGGAAGAGACACAGCCCGTAACAACCGAGACTGCTTTTTCATCTGGTGCTGTCACCCCACTGCCCCACTTCTTCTGATGCTCATCTGTTTGTCACCCACATCCTTCTGGATCCCAGAGCTTCCCTCTCTCAGGGAAGCTGCACAGTTTCATTCTGGGATGCTGTTCACTCATGCTGATTTCCTCCTTTCCCTTTCTCACCACATTTCACTTCATAGTCAGCACGTGTAGAAATTGTGGTTCATTTTTCAAGGGTTGGAGCTCTTTTTCTGAGGGAAAACAGAATCTATTCCAAGTATGGCTGGAGGGAGGGGAGGCCAGTTTGGAAAGAACTCCATAGAAGGAGAGAGGACAAACAGAGACAGTGTCACCTAGATTTAGCCCTTAGAATTACTTGTTTTGGTGTTGTCAATTAGTATATTTATAACATTTCAAGAAATTGAGAAAGGTTTTATCTCCCTTTACTGAACTTAAGATTTGTACTTGTACAAAGAAAAAAAATGACGTGTCTGCTTTCACATTCCTTCTTAAGTGTTAATAGATCGAAGGGAAATTAATACAGCTAGAAACAATTAGAGAAATATTTTGTTTGCTGAAAAAAATGAGATTCTGATCAAGCAAAATTATTAGTGCTGATTTCTTATGGTAGATTTGACTAGTGAGAAAAGTAGGAAAAGAGGAAGTGTTTTACATCATTTTTACAAGGAAATGTTCTGCTTTTTAATTAATTTACCTCAGAATTTAGCTAAAATTTAATTCCAAAGCAGGAGAGAGAAAACCTCTTAAATGTGAAATTTGCAGTAAAAGTAAATATTTTGTTTGATTCACAATGGCCATTTGTGTCTTTTCCTGCACCAAGGAGTTCACAGTACCAGTTACTCACACAACTGCAGTGAAAAGCTGTACTGCAGAAGTCAGCCAAGCACCAGAATCCTGATGCAGCACTGCCATGTGCTGTGCAGTTTCTCCACTCAGGTGCAGTGCAGGAATCTGCTGTACCTTCTCCAGAATTTTTTCACAAGCCAGTGTTTTAACACTAAATCATTGCCATTTGAGTTCTGCCCAAACCGGCAAGAAGAGCTTCATCCAACATACATATTTCTGCTCTGAAAAGTTCCCCATCCATAATTTAGATCGAATGAAAGGTGAGAATAATGAAAAAGGAGAGTGAATAGCAATGGTGTTACACAGTTTCCATAATGGTCATGAAATCATGACCTCTGTTGCATATAGAGCACATCCACTTTTTCTAGTTACATTAAACTTTCTGAATTTCCTTCTCGTGGGTCTTATCGAAGTGAGGTTTTCAGGGTTTTTGGTTAAAAAAACCCAAGCAATTTCCATGAGTGTAACTTGGTCTGGAGCCTGGAAGAAGGTACAGGAACATTGATAGGAGAAGATGAGACAGGATAAAAAGCGGTGGAACTGAGAACTGGAATTGCTCTGCAAGGCAGAGGTGAGAAAGGGCAAGACTGTGATGAAGGCCCAGGATGAGCCGGCTGATTTACGTGCTTTAGTAGGAATCACTGTGTATCCCCTTGGTGTGAGTAATACATAGGGATCACAAGTTGTATCAGTGCAGTATTTAGGCTACAGAGATGTTCAGTGCATGCAGATTTATGTATAGAAGAATAGAACCCAAGGACTCAAGGCCGGGTTGAATGGAGCTCTGAGCAGCCTGATCTGGTGAAAGGTGTCCCTACCCGTGGCAGGGGGGTTGGAACAAGATTAAGGTTCCTTCCAGCCCAGGCCATTCTATGATCTTTCCACTCCCAGATGAGGAAGTTCCTTCTTCAGAGATAAACACTGTATTTAATGGAAACCAGTAAAACTGCTTTTAAAAGATATTTTCCAGCCTCATGAAGAATAGCATTTTTCCCCACTGTCTTGCAGCTTTAGGATATGCCCGTGTGTCTGGACATTCGGCACAGAGACAGTGCACACACTTGTCTGATCATAAACACAAAGGAACCTTTACTAAACAAAAAAGCAACTCACAGAGTACACTGGAGTGCTCAGACTTTGTAGTGCTGTTTTCTTCTACCCAGCCCTTGAGGACGTAACCAAATTAGTACTTACTTGCACTGAAAACGAACAGCCCAAGTCTTCTCATTGCCGTCCCCCTCATCTCTCCTTTGTTTCACCTCAGGGTGCTCTTCCTTGTAATCTCTAGGTGGCTGGATAAGTAATTGGCTTTAGCTGAATGGCTGCCTTGCAGTGGCATCACAGGTTCACTTCCTCAGTCTCTTTTTAAGTGCTTCTTCCCAGGTCTGCCACTCCCCTCCGGGCCAGAATGACAAGCCGGATCACCAGTAGGCTTTGACATCGCTTGCTGCTCCCTGCCCAGGGGCAGAGAGGAGACTTGTGAACTCCTTCCCTGGCTGTGAACTTTCCTCCACAATTAAACTGCCTTTCCCAGTTTCTCCTAACACACAGGTACGTAAAGCAAGCGAAGGGACAAACCGAAGGGTGCGGTGAGACTGGGAGTGGAGTGTACAGCACAGCTGAAGTCATGCCTGTGGCGACAGGTGACTAGGGGAGGGTCAGCCTCATTCATCTCAAATATTTATTAAGGGAGCCTAGGCATAGAGTTAAAAAGGTACTGAAGTGTTTCAGCATGCAGGTAGCAGCCCACATCCAGGCTTTAAGGAACTGAGGTGCCAAACTCCACTTACTCCAAATGCCCGTAAGAATATGCAATTTATGAGAATTTGATCACTAATGGGTTATCTAAATAAAAGTGAGATACATCTCAGCCAGGTTCTTCTTACTCTCTTAAGCCTGCTGTTCAGCTGCCCAGTGTGTGGCTTGCACAACAGCTGTAGGTACCAAAGGTGCTCCTCCCTTTCAGCAGAAAAGGGCAGTCAGATAAACTATGGCTCACAGGTGCTGGCTGTGTGCCCAGGAGGGCAAACCCAGGCACTGCTCCCGTGCTCTGGATGGGCATTGGGAAGGCACAAATAACCGCTCCTGTGATTGACTGAAGAATACAAAGAGGACTGATGGCAGCTCGGGCAAACTTCTGACATGACATTTGACTGAGGGCAGCTGGATAGCGTGCCTTCTGAAGTTTTCACTGCCACTAGGCAGCAAGGGATGCTTCCATCTGGGATAGTCATCTGTGCTCCATTTCTAGCCATTTGAGGGACAAAGTCGCTTTTAGGGTGTGAGTGATCATTTTAGGCATCTTAGATGGGGACTTCACGTCCTTAGACATCATTTTCAGATTACAATGCAGTGATAGTAGTGATGAACTTTGCTTTGGTTTTTTGAAGGAGGCTACCCCGAAAGTGGTTGTCTACACCGGATATCTGTGTTTAGTCCACTAAAGTAGATCTGTATCTTGCCCTTGTGCTGACCTCAAACTAGCATGGTAAACCTGCCAAAATCCCCACTGAAGGCTGCCTCGTGCTCCATACAACAGTTGTTCAAAATACCTCCAAGACAATGAAACTTGAAAGTGACTGGAAGTCCCTCTGATAGAAAGGACAATCTATACTTCTGTTCCTTACACATAACCTCAGTTCTCCTCGAACTGTTAGCACATAAGAGTACAGAGACTTAATTCTTTGGGAATTTTCCAAATGAGGACAGATGGTAGAACAATTCATCCTGGAGTATGTGTCTCATCTTTGGTTGGCTGCAGGCATTAGGAGATGGCAAGGACCCTGCAAAGAGGGGAGAGCCATTTTCCAAAAGCAGATTGCTAACCTCAAAATGTTAACTACAAATTACTTAAGATGTAAACAAAATTGGAGCAACGTCAGTAGTCTCCGTTATCCTCTTTGGAGCCCACGAGGATGATAGTCCTTACAAGGATGAGTTTCTTAAATGTTTACCTCCTTTAAACACTTCAAAATCTTTGTGACTTTATCCCACAGCCTCCAGGGAGGGACATGTAGGATCTTTACTGCAGCTTCCACACTTCTGAATTTGCTCCCATTTAATATTTTAAGTGAATCAGAGATGGTGACAGAAATGCTATCACTGTACACCATCTGCTCATACTTCCTGTGTTAATTCTCAATTCTTTACAGAACAGCTTTGAGTGTTCACCATAGGAAGTTGGTTACAGTTTCTGACAGACACTGTACTAACTTGGTCAGCCTGCTGTTACCCTCTTCACACAAATATGACTTTCACTATCATTTATACAACCTCTCCTTCTTCTCTTCCCCCATTAATTTCAAAACCCAGTTGACTGATTTCAGCTAAATTTGATGGACAGATAGTAATCTTAAAAATAGGAAGTTCCTTTCAGTCTCATAAAAATCATCAATCCCAATCCATTGGGGCAAGAGAGAACTCTAAATTAGCAGTACCTCGTGGGCATTAATAATTGTCTTCCATTCCAAGAATCTGTGGTTTCACAACCGATACAACCATGGTCAGTCTCATCTTTTGTGCAGCCAGGGAAAAATTGTAGAGTGAGTAGTAACAGGGACAGGCTGCCTTTTGTCATGGCCATGTGGCAATGCTGGTGTGGAGTCAGTTCCTTGGTGGGAACAGTTTTACCCTGCACTCCATTGCATCAGGAGTAAATAAGTTGGCACTGAGGTGGACAGTGTTCTGTTGGTTTGGAGGCTTTGCTAAGACTGGTTTCCTGTGTGTTGTAGAGAGCATATGCTTCAACACCTGATACTTACATAAATTGATATTAAGAGGCTTGTTTAGATGCACTGTATTTATTGCTTTTTTTTAGTTAAGCCTGGATTGGAAAGGCACTTTTATGCTGTCACTTTTCCCTGACAGTTCTCATTGGGGGTCTCAGGTTAAATGCAGGAGGCAAATGTACAGTTTACCTGCGAGAAGTCAGTAGAGCTGCCCTGTGGTGTGGTGGGGTGACCCTGGCTGGATGCCATATGCCCACCAAAGCTGCTCTCACTCCCCTCCTCAGGTGGACAAGGGAGAGAAAATATAATGAAAGCTCAGGAGCTGAAATAAGGATGTCACTCATTGATTGCCATTATGGGCCAAGTAGACTTCACTTGGGGATATTAATTGAATTTACCACCAATCAAAATCAGAGCAGGTTAATGAGAAGTAAAGCAAGTCTTACAAACACCTCCCTCCTTCCCAGGCTCTCCCTCCTCCCCCCCAGTGCTGCGGGGAGATGGGAATGGGGGCTGTGGTCAGTTCATCACATGTTTCTGCTGCTGCTTCCTCCTCAGGGAGAGGAGTCCTTCCCCTGCTCCAGCGTGGGGTCTCTCCCACGGGAGACAGTCTTCCATGAACTTCTCCAGCAGGAGTCCTTCTCACAGGCTACAGTTGTTCACAAACTGTTCCAGCATGGGTCTGTTCCATGAGGTGCAGTTTGTCAGGAACAGACTGAGACTGCTCCAAAGTGGGCAATTTTAAGCAGTGTTAATTTTGTTTCTGGGTTGATTTTCTTTCCCTCTCTAATGTGAGCTGCCAAACCCACAGGCATTGGCACCACAGCTAAAAGAACTGCCATAGGTACCAGCAGCACTGCCAAAGCTTTGCCATGGCCCTACTTAGGCTGACACAGGCCTGTGTCCCAGCAGAGGCTGACACATACCAGCTGCTTCATCCCTCACCCATGGGCAATGCAAACCCTGGAAGTCTTATTTTTGCTGATGACTGCAGCTCTGGGGAATCTTTTTGCTGATATGTAGGGGTTTTAGGAGATATTATTAGGTTATTTAAATGAAACTGCCGTTGACACGAAAAGCTTAATGCAAAATCAGGGTGACTTCATTGTGTTGCCAGAAATACACACTCTGATAAAGCTTACCTGTAAAAACCAACGAGGATTAATGCATTGGTAGCATAGTGCTAACACTATAAATTAAAGTAACTTCTGTTAGTTAAGAGAAGGAGGAACCTCCCATCAAGGTCTCACCTTTCCCACCCAAGAGGACAGCACCTGGCCTTGTTCAGTTTGGATTCATTTGTGAATGAATACATTAATCACCAGTGACAGAGGCACAACCACTTACAGCACAAACACTTACTTTTTGCTATGTTGGCATGTGTAAACGTTCCTTAGCCAAGCTTCCCATTATCCTTGCCTCTGCTCTACGTGGTCATCTTGATCCCAAGAAGCAACAACCTGTATCCAGCACTGAGGGGGAGCTGCCAGGCTGCCTGCTCTGAGTATTCTCCACCAGTCTGCAGCCTACGGGATCCTCTCATCATCTCAAAATCGGAATGGTTGCAGTGGGCATGGCAGGGCCTTCAGGTCTTGCCACCATCCCTCTGCTGCTAAAGATTCACAAACAGGATTTTCAGAAGCAGCTCAGTGACTTAAAAGCATCAGTTTTTATTGGGTGTCAGTGGCAAATGTGCTCCCACAACATTTAGGCCCTTTGAAAGCTCTGTTCTCCAATCATAAGGCAGTCCATAAGCAATCATCTTTAGATCACCTCCTGTCTCAATTAGCAGTAATTAACAAGAACACATATGTCCCCGCATTGCAGAAGTGGCTAAAAATTGCATTGCCCAGAGGAGGCAGCTGCAGGATCAACACAATTCATCCTCTTTTTGTCCATGAAACTGTTAGGATCTCTCCAAGCCTGTAATCAGTCATCCATTTCTCCCCTTGATATGGCACCTGAGATTCAATATCCCACTTCCTCTTGTTCCTACTTGCTCACCCCAGTAACTGTGCTAACATAAGTCCGGGATGTGGGCACATAAAGACCTGAGCGCCCATTTCATGGCTCTTCCCTGCCATGGTGTGGCATCCCTACGGATGTGGGGATGCAGCACTCAAGCAAGAAGGAAGGGCGGAATGCAGGCCCTTGCCCAGCACAGTGCAGTAGCAAAGGTATGTGTGGTATGAGATGGGTGAGTTTCCTTTTCCACTTCCTTTCTTTGCTTTCTCATTTGCTTGTTTGTTTGCAGAGGGAATCAACAGTGGGACGTCATCGCGTGACTCAGAACTGGAGCCCCCAGTGCAGGCAAACAGCACTTTGGGCTTTCATCTGGCTGTGCCCCGGACCAGCCTGGCCTGTGACCTTTGCTGGGGAGTAAAATGGGAACCAGAGGTTTCCTTTTTGAAAAGGCATCGGAGAAGACACGGTACAGCTCAGTCCTAGCTCTTCCAAGAACAAAAATCAGCTGATCATACAATCACAAAACCACAGAATTGTTTGGGTCGAAAGAGACCTTTCAGGATCATCTAGTCCAACCTCCCTGCCACAGACAGGGACATTTTTCATTAGACCAGGTTGCTCAAAACCCCATCCGACCCACCCTTGGACACTTCAGTGATGGGGCATCCACAGCTGTCTCCAGGCAACCTGTTCCAGTGCCTCACCACTCTCACAGTAAAGAATTTCCTCCTTTTATTTAATCTAAATCTACCCACTTAGTTTAAAATCTTTGCCCTTTGTCCTGTTACTACAGGCCCTGGTAAAAAGTCTCTCTCTTTTTTTTTAAGATCCCCTTTAAGGACTGAAAAGCTGCAATAAGGTCTCCCTAGAATCATCTCCTCTCCCAGATGAACAGACCCAACTCTCTCAGCCTTTCTTCATAGGAGAAGTGTTCCAGCCTTCTGATCATTTTCATGGCCCTCCTCTGGTCCTGCTCCAAGAAATCCATGTCTTGTGCTGGGGGGTCCAGAGCTGAATGCTGTCCTCCAGGTGGGGTCTCACAGCAGCAGAGTAGAGTGGGAGAGTCACCTCCCTTGGCCTGCTGGTCACACTTCAGATGCAGCCCAGGATATGGTTGGATTTCTGAGCTCTCAGTGCACATTGCTGGGTCACATCCAGTTTTTCATCCACCAGTACTCCCAAGTCCCTCTCCTCCAAGCTGCTCTGAACCCATTCATCCCCAGCCTGTACTGATATTGGGGACTGCCCTGACCCCAATGTAGGACCTTGCACTTGGCCTTGTTGAATTTCATGAGGTTCACATGGGCCCACTCCTTCTGAATCAAGTGCACCCTTAGCCTGGTGTCATCTGCAGAATTTCTGGGGGTGGCTCAGAAATAATGACACTGTCTGTGTCATTATTAAAGATATTGAACAGTACTGGTCCCAGTAGGGATCCCCGAGGGACACCACTTGTTGACGATCCCCATTTGGACGCCAAGCCATTGACTGTAACTGGATCCCATCCAGCCACTTCGTTATCCATTGAACAGTCCATCCATCAAATCAATCTCTCTCCAAATTAGTGGTAAGAATGTTGTATGGGACCATGTCAAAGTCATTATGGAAGTCTAGGTAGCTGACAGGTAGCTTGCTTCTGGTAAAGTTCAAATGGCTCGTCCTGCCCTGCGATTCTCAAGGACATCAGAGGTCATACCAGCATTTCAGTTTGTGCCTGGCAGGATCCCACTTGCCTGGAGGCTCCCTGCAGGCAGAGGTCCAGCCTCACTGGCTCTGGGCTCTTTCCTGCCGCTGGGAAATGTCAGAGGATCAGCCCACAGTGGGGAAGGAGTTAAGTGCTTGACCAGCTGCTGTCTGTGAGGCACTGAATTCCTTCTCCGTGCAATGCAGCAGCCAGTGTCAGGACAGCTATATTTAGAGAGCTGATAAAGGTTTGGTGCCAACAGTTGTCCTGCCCCTCGATGAAGAAGCTGCAGAGAGAGCAAGAGGGGGCAGCTGATTGCTTTCTTCCCAGTGCCATTCCCTGCTGTCTTCAGTGGACTCTTTTGCCGTGCCCCCAGCAGGGACCCCCAGTGGAGTCGTCCAGGCGCAGGGGGTAAGTTCCCTTTCCTTGCTCCCCTGCCCCGTGGGTGGCAGCCGCTCCTCAGCCCCGCTGGTGGCACAGGGCTGTGATCCTCCTTCCCGAGGCTGGTGCTGGGGCCCTGTGGAGCTGCCGCCGGCTGTTGTGGCACAGCGGGGTGACAGTCCGTGTGTCTGGACACGAGGAAGTGTCGGCTGCGGCGTTTTCACACTCCTGCCTGAACTACATCCCCGTCGCTCTCCCACGCCCAGGGCGAGCGCGGCAGCCTCCACACAAAGGAGTGAAGGACAAAGTCCCAGGCCTGAAAGCGCCTTCGGCCTTAAGCTTGAGGAGCGTTTCGTTTTGGGGAGGTCTCATGTTTCTTTGCCCCTGACACTCCTTCCAGCCCGGCTCTGGCTCTGTACAGCTCCTTCCAGCCACCACGTGCGGTCAAGGGGGGGTATAGAGTTTCTGCCCCTCCACCCCTTCCTCCCTGGCCTTCCTGCACCCTTACTCACAGGCAAGGAGGGCACTGGTGCTCTCTGGGCAGCAGCCAGGGAGCTGCGTGAGGCCCTGGGAATGGCAGGCACCCTGGTGGAGGAGCCAGTGTAGGTGCCTCGTGGCCAGGGCTCCTCGCAGGGAGCCCCTTCTGCTGTACCCCCCATCCCTGCTGCCCCACAGCTGGGAATGGCCTCTGTAATGGTTCTCCCTCCTGCCCTGCTCCCCGTGCAGCGGATCCTCCGGCAGCCGCCATGGCCAGCAGCAGGGACTCGGACAGCGAGCCGGCGGTGCCTGAGGAGGAGGACGAGGGCCCAGACGTGAAGGCCGTGCAGGCCCATTACCTGCGCAGCCCCTCGCCCAGCCGGTGAGTACAGGACCACTGCCACGGCCTCCCAGGAGCACGTGGGAGACAGGGCTCCCGTGCTAGTTAATCCCACTGGCAGAGTACGTGCACACAGGGGGGACAAATTGCATTACTGTGGGGTGGTATCATCCCTCTTCCCTGTCTCGCCCTGTCATATCCATCCCCATGCTGAAACTTCTGATTCAATTTCAACTCTTCCCAAATCTTTCTGTCCATTATAAGGACTTGTGGTTTTTTTAATGTCGATATTAGGCTTTCCCAGCTCCAGAAAGACCAAGGGTCTTTGGATTTGGGTTTGGTTCAGAGCCAACTTTAGCTACAGGCTTCAGGCACTGAACAGGAGGCTGTCACAGCACAAGCAGAAATTGAGTTACCTCAAGCAAAACAAGCATGATTAGATGTGTTTTCTCCTAATACAAGGAAAAATACATCCCTTTGTACTCTTCCTAAAGCAAAATGCTCTGCAGGCCTTTCTGTAGCCTTTGAGATGCTTTATCTGAAAGCAAGGGGAAGGGATTGAGTTTGAAAAGAACCTGCCCCAGTGGCCCTGAACAAGTAGGAGATTATGAAATGTTTCCTGTTAACTGTGGGACACTGCAGAAAAATCAAGACAGAGTGCTTATTGCATTTAACTGCAAGCATTTCAGAATTGATGAGGAAGATCACTGAGCTAACATAAAGAAAAATTATGTATTCAACTTGGTAAATCCTTCTCCATCTGCTCATCACTCACTCAAAATGAACAGAAGCACCTCTCCAGTTTATTTCCCTTGCCTTGCCTTCCCTGTTCCTTTTTTTCTCCCCTTTTTCTCTCTGTCAATGATAAAAGCAGTGATGAAGTTGATAAGATCTATCCCATCCAGAACAAGGCCCTGGAAGCCTCCAGGATTGGGCTGTGCTGCACCCGTGTGTTTCACAGATGCTCGGGGCAACCACAGGTAAAATTTGTTGAGGCTGTGGTGGCAGGTTATTACCACTTGTTATGGTTTTATTGAGCTTGGAGGCAACCTTTACAGCAAAAGGAATTGAAGACAGGGCATAGCTACTAATTTGTGTCAGCTCCTGTAAATGAGACTGAGACTCCCCTTGCTCATCTCATAAACTCCTTTGAAGAACTAGAAAAGGATTACTTTCAGTCACGGTTGACAAGTGCTGGAACTCAACTAAATGACCTAGATGAGCCTGTTAAGTGGTTTCCAATGGCTGTGCCCTCTGTTTTGGTTCTGGAGCATGAAAGCAGTTCAGCTCTCCAGACACTGCCGCACCTTGACTGCATATTAATCACCCTTCCTCACCTGCCTTAATTAAACAAAAACAAACACTGTTGGAAGTACTGCAAGTCTGCATGACCAGAGAGCTTCTCTGATGGCAGCAAACTTGTCCTAATGACCTGTACCATCTATTTGGAAGGAAGTGTAGATGGTGTAGATCAGGGGAAAAGCTCTGTAAAATATTTTGTTAAGATGGTCTAAATGAGGGAAGATGTGCTTGGATTGTACAGGTGGACTCAAATGGAAAGATAGTTGTTTTCAAGATTGTGGCCCCTTTTTTGCTTAACAAAAACTTATGTGAATCACACTGTGTGTCAAAGAACTCCCTCCAAAGGTGCTTGTGGGTGTCATAATGGTTTCTGACCTGCAGTTGGACAACACAGATTGACTGAGCTGGTTAGAGCATGGTGCTAATAACACCAAAGTTTGATCCCTGTACAGGTCATTTACTTAACAGTGGGACTCCATGATCCTTGTGGGTCCCTTCCAACTCAGAATATTCTGTGAAATCTGTGAAACACTGTGTGAGTGGAGAGACTGACCACAGATTCATGCTATGAAGTGACCAACGTGCTGAGGGAGAGAGTCACGGGCTTCACTCTCAGTGCTTGCATTGCAGCTTGTGGTAACTCAGAGGATGCTTGTGGGTGATTTGCCAGCAGAGAGAAAACCCAACACCCTGGTGTAATCTGGTGTTTCGAATTGTTCAATAAATTCTAGTTAGGACAATGTTTTTATCTGTCTGTCTAAGTGAGAGCTACTTGTGAGACTGCTCCTTGTGATCCATCCCCCTCCCAGTCTCAACCCAGACGCTGATCTTCTCCACCCGAAAAACTTCTCCACCAGGCAATTGTTTTGCACTCCCAGTCCATGAAGCTTCTCTCCATGAGACCTGTCTACATCCTGCAAACACTGGATACCAAGGGCATATTTAAAGTCTGTAGTGCCATGCTGGAGAGCAGGGTGGGAATGAGGGGTGGGAGAAGAGCTGGGGCTTCCCTTCTGCAATTAAAAGATCCTCTGTGCTCCAGTTCCCTGCTGCTCCCCTCTGGAATGGGTGCAAAGGGGGTCCTGGGGGTAGGATCCCAGTGGAGGGCATTGCCTAATAGGCAGTGTGGTTGGTTGGCAGGTATTCCATGATATCAGACACTGATACAGAGAGCATCTTCATGGAGCCAATCCATCTGTCATCTGCTGTGGCTGCCAAGCAAATAATCAATGAAGGTAAGAGGAGCAAGGATAAGAGAGCTGTGTAAGTAATAGAGACCTGAGTTGCACTAGTTTTGCCTTTTGTCATCCAGAGACCCTAAAATGATAAAAAAGCCTTTATGATAGAACCCTACCTGAGGTAGAGGTGAAAAATCACAAAGAAATAACAATTTACAGAAAGGTTTGGTGACTTCCTTTGAAGTTGTGCAATGAATCTGTGGTACAATGAATTATGTACCACAATGGTTGAATGTAGTTTGAGTGCTGGTTGCTCACTGCAACAAACTGAATTTAGAATAGAATAGAATAGAATAGAATAGAATAGAATAGAATAGAATAGAATAGAATAGGAGTATTTCAGTTGTAAGGGACAAACAATGATCATCTGAGTTCAGCTATCTAACCAAAAGTTAAAGCATATTATTAAGGGCATTGTTTTACTCCTCTTAAACACTGACAGGGCTGGGGCATCAACCATCTCTCTAGAAAGCCTGTTCCAGTGTTTGACCTCCCTCTCCGTGAAGAAATGCGTCCCAGTGTCTTAACCTCCCCAGTGCAGCTTTGAACCCTTCCCACCTGTCTGATCACTGGATACCAGGAAGAAGAGCTCAGCAGCTCCCTCTCTACTTCCCCTCTTCAGGGAGGTGTAGAGAGCAGCTGCATTCTTCTGGGGCTGGGATAAGGATGCCCTTAACTCCCAGGCCTTTGGCCAGTGTGGGTCTCTGGACTGAGAAGGCAGTGCCATGTGCTCTTCCCAGAAGCAGGTGCTGCACACATTGCAGACAGAACAGTGTGATGGTTCTGGGGGGAAAAAGAAAGTCAGAAGGCCTGTCCCAGACACAATTAATGACAGGTCATATGTTTGCGTTGTTTTTACATGCTTTGAGTTACAATGTCAGTTTATTCCAGAACTGAAGACAAAGGAGGTCAGGGTAGATTCAGTGTGTCCCAGGATGTTGGAGTCTGCGCAGCAGCTGATGGTGGAAGACCTGTACAACCGAGTTAAGGAAAAGATTGATGACACCAGCTTGTTTAACACGCCGTGTGTGATGGACTTGCAGAGGGCACTCGTGAAGGACAGGCTGGAGACCCCCAGGGATGCTGTGGATGAAGTCTGGCCTAATGTCTTCATAGCAGAAAAGTGAGTGTCGGCTTTTGCCATCGAGTTGCGTGAGATTCCCAGTGAAGGGTCAAATGGAACCATCGAAGGCATAACATGTATTACATGTATCTAATACCTTCCATCCCTAGAGAGCCCCAAAGTGTTTTTCAGACTGTGCTCGTAGAAATCTCTATGCACTGAAAAGTAAATACTTCTGGAATAGAATCAGCAGCTTTCCTGTGCTATTTTGATGCTTCAGCAGTTTAGGAGAGGAAAAGGCAAATGAGCCCAAATTCCACTGTTCTGATTGGAATTTGGCCCTGAAATTGGAACTGAAGTCATTATTATGTCAAAGAGAGTTAAAAAAGAAATGCCATAGCATGTGTCAAGTGGAGATGATTAGGACTTCTGTACCGTGGTTCAGCTGTCCGAGACACCTGTGTTAGTGACCAGACAGAATTAGAAGTGGATATAATGTAAAGCATCAGTTATGGAGGGATAAAAGTGGATAAATAAGTACACAGCCTGAACCCAGGATGGCAGCATGAGTTTCAAATCAAGCTGTAGTGGAAATGGAGCATATGGCTCTACGGGTGAATGCAGGTTTCTCATTGTCTTTTTCCAGTGAGTACTGGAAATACCTGTAGGACTCTCACAGGACATTAAGGTCTGAGTGGAGCCACATGTTGGATGAGTAACACGGATGGGGAGTTCTGTAGACTTTGTAGCAGGCATCTCCTCTCCTACCCACCAAGGGAGCACTGGTACCTCACATCTCTTTTTCTTTCTTGAAGAAGCGTCGCAGTGAACAAAAGCCGTTTGAAGAGACTGGGCATCACACACGTCTTGAATGCAGCTCATGGTACGGGGGTCTACACAGGACCAAGCTTCTACAACGGTCTCAATATCCAGTACCTGGGCATTGAGGTGGATGATTTCCCAGATCTGGATATCTCCAAACACTTCCGCCCGGCTGCGGAGTTCCTTGACGAAGCACTGCTGACTTACAGGGGTAAGGGGAAAAGGTTGCAGTGTTTCCAAAATGATTGGGAATTATGGAAGTGTTACTCTGATAAACAGCTGATGCCACGTTTGCAGTGGGGTAGAAAGAAGGCAGAACCTTCATTCCCTGCATGCAGCACCAGTGACCACTTGTTCCCCATCCTGCCGTGCCTCATTCAAAACAGGAGGGAGCAAACTAGTAAGGGGAGGGAGCCCAACAGCTCCTGCTGGAAGCCCCGTGTCTTCAAACTCAAAGTGGCTGCAAGTCACCTCCCTCAGCTGCTTTGAAAGAACCCTGATACAGCAAAGAGCAGAAGTCCTGCTCTGATACATATTTTTTAATATTGATGTAATACTATGTATATATAGTTGTATTTCTGTACCCTGCAAGCTTCAGTTTTGCCATGATGCAAAAACCAGGCTGATTTACTAGAACAATCCAAACAGCTGAGCTGAACCTTTGGATGTCTGTCTAATTTGCTGGACTCCAACTCCAGGGCAGCTGTTATTCTGTGGACCTCCAGTGCACACTGGTCATTCTGCTGCAGCTTCAGTGGACAGCTAGAAATACCTTTATGCAGTTCAATATGGAAATGAACACCATGATCAGTGATATTACTGATATTATTTATATATTTAGTCAATTAATTTAATTATTGTAGAGAGACAACAGATTACCTCCCAGCAGAAGTGACAGTAAGACAAGTTTTGTTAGCACGCAAGGAAAGCTGAGACAGTTTTAACAGCTCAGCACCACGAGGTGGGACACTACCTATCTGTGTTCTTCCTCACAACTCCCATTACTACCCTTGGCATAGTCCAGGTGCTTACTGCTGCTGCCATTCATCG
The DNA here is from genome assembly GCF_003945595.2 of Pipra filicauda. Lineage (NCBI taxonomy): Eukaryota > Metazoa > Chordata > Aves > Passeriformes > Pipridae > Pipra > Pipra filicauda. The sequence continues at coordinate 490,195 of NW_024104628.1, read as the reverse complement.
ACCCTTCAACTCACTACCCAGCAAAAATGACAGCCCAGCGGGGGAGAGAAGGTTTTCCCCTGGGCTGGTGATCTGAACTGGCTCGTTAAAGGGCCAGGAGCAGAGTAGCAGAACCGACACGGGAAAGGGTGCACCGAGGCACAGGAGCCTTGAAAGGAAAGAGAGGAAGGAGATCTCCCCCTGTCGGTGAACTGTTAGATTGGCTTTACTGCCTGGTAAAGTACTTGGAAGGCAACCAAGACTTCTGGTGCTAAGAAAGGCGTAAAAGACATTTCAGGATTGTAGGAAGAGGTTCATTAGGTAAACACTTGGGGTAACATAGCAGCAGTCAGAAAGGTGGTGTTTAAACTGGCTCCATGAAGTTTCAGTGCAAACAATTTGATTAAAGTGGGGTTTATCACACATTTAGAAACAGTAATTTCAGTTATTTGTAAGTTGGCAAAGCCTCATTTACACTCTTCATATTTCCAAGCTTTTCTTTAGCCGTAATTTGCTATAAAAGTAACTTTAACGTTTTTCGGTGTCAAAGTGTGGTTTTCTGCAAGAGGTAGTAAATGCCATGAAATAAAGCAGATCTTCAGTTTTCATTCTTGCTCTTACTGTTACAGGATAGTGGGTCCCAGTAGTTTGAAGCAGCTGTTTCAGTTTGTCAGAGTCAAAATCAGCTCTTTCCTGCCAGTTGCTTGGTTCTCCTCTTCTAAGATATGCCATGACTTTGGCTTCCTACATGTAACCATTTGAGGGTACCTTGCCAAACTGATCTGGATTCTGGCAAAAAACCAATCAAATTAATATAAAATTGTATTTAAGCCCCATAATGTGCCTTATGAAAAACTAAATTATTCTCTTATCTTCCCAATACCTTCCTGGAGGCTAATGCTAATATCTCCCTTTTTACGTATTGAGAAACAAGCTTGGAAGGCTTTAATGTCTGACCCTATATCAGGCAGCAAGTCAAGAACACTGTATTGCTTGTCTTTCTAATAGCTGTTATAAGCTTTTTGACTATTTGAGTAAGTGAAGTGTGTAGGCAAAACTACAAATATTATTTAGCTTGTTTTGAAATGTGCCTGCCCACAGCTTTTGAAACTAATGTGCTTTTTATTCATATTTTATTAAGGTAAAGCTATGAAATATTTAGTATTGGTTTCAGTCACTAAAACATATAATCTGTCTAATTTTTAACACCATTCAGAGAATGCTTTTGTGCTCCATATCAGAGCGTATGTACCACGTATCTGTGACTGGAAATAGCTGAACACTTTCCTGTTTGACATCTGTAGGCAGAGTCCTGGTCAGCAGTGAGATGGGCATCAGTCGCTCTGCCGTGCTGGTGGCTGCCTACCTGATGATCTACCACCACATGACCATTCTGGAGGCTCTGATGACTCTGAGGAAGAAACGAGCCATTTACCCCAACGACGGCTTCCTGAAACAGCTACGGGAGCTCAACGAGCAGCTGCTGGAGGAGCGGGAGCTGGAGCACTCTGGAGACGAAGAAGTGACTCCTAGTCAAAGTCCTGTGGCCCGTGCAGGGACTTCTTCCCGTTTGTCTGGAGCTGGGGACGCAGAGAGCGTCGTGGGAGCCCGAGCCCACTCCATCACAGTGGAAGAGGAGGACACGAGCAGCATGCTGGGTAGTTTTATGAGCTCTTCGTCAGTGTCAAAAACCAGCTGGGTTTCCAAACGCTCCACCCTGATCAGCGAAGAGGAAGAGGAACAGTTGTATGAGGAATGGAGGAAGAAACAAGGCCTGTCTGCAAAGGAACCAGGAGTTAACCATGAAAGAAGAGCATCTCCAAAGCATCTGGATCGGGAAGAGGAACAATCTGATGAGGATGTGGAACAGAGGATCCATGACTGGCAGCGCAGAAATGAGAAATACCAAATGGAGGGTGCAGCCAGGGAGGAGGATGGTGATTCCAGCATGGGAGGAAGACCTTACCCACCAGGTGAATTCAGTGATGTTGAGAGTGTGAGCAGTTTTGAGATCCGAACCCTGAAAAAGCAGCTGGAAGCCAGTAGCTTTAGCAGGATGAGGAGGAGTCGCACAGACTCTGTGTCTTCTGAGAGCACGTGGGACATGTGGAATCAGAGACTTCTGGAGATAGAGAGGGAAGCTGCTCAGAGATACCATTCCAAGAATAAAAATTGTGGGGAAATGGGAAGAAAGGAGAGGGATGTGGATGAGGAGAGCGTGCTTTCAGACAGTAGCTCCTTCTACAATTTCTGCCAAAAGAACAAAGACAAGTTGACTCCTCTAGAAAGGTGGAAGGTCAAGAGGATCCAGTTTGGCTTTCACAAGAAGGATTTAGAACCATCATCATCAGCTGCACCATCTCCAGCAGAAGATGGCAACCAGGCAGGTGAGGAGGGAGCAGAAGGGAAGAGTTTGTCAGATATTGACCTGACTGCTTACCAGGCTTGGAAAATGAAGCGGCAGAAGAAGGTGGGCAGTGAAAGCAGCAAGGAGGAATTTGTGGAATTTGCCAAAACCGAGGATTCTGCTTCAGCTAAAAAGAGGCAGAGGCGTGTAGAGCTCCTCGAACGTTCAAAGAAAATTTTAGAGGAAAGCCAGTCCATGTGCAGCTGGGAGACAGACAGCACGATGAGTGGGAGTATCCCCCTGTCGGCTTTCTGGCCCTCGGCGCCTTCTGCAGATGGTGCCGAGGATGCAGCTTCTGCCCTGAGCATGCAGACAAATCATTCATCTCTGTCACGGACCAGGAGCAGCACGGGAGCAATGCAGCCTCAGATGCCGAGTGTACCCCTTCCCAACCTCCCGGTTGGTCCGGGTGACACCATATCCATGGCAAGCATTCAGAACTGGATCGCTAACGTGGTCAGCGAAACCATCGCTCAGAAGCAAAACGAGATCATGATGCTGTCCCGTCCGTCGTCCGCGATGGCCTCCCTGTCAGGAGACCTGGGCAGGCGAGGAGATGATGACAGGGTTTCTCTGCTCAGTGCTCAGAGCGGCTCATCTGTGGCTGCCTCTCAGCTGCGCCAGCAGGAGCTGCGCCGGGCCGAGTCTCAGTCTGTCCTGTCCTGCAACACCTCCGTGAGCGCAAGGACAGAAGGGACTGCTTCAAACATGAAGACAACACAAACGAGCAAGCCACTGTACAGCCTCTTTGCTGATGATGTTGACCTCAAGAAACTCAGGAGGAAGGAGAAGGAGATGCAAATGGAAATGAGAGAAAAAATGTCAGATTATCAAATTGAAAAGGTGATCAGAGACAATAAACGCAGCACTTTATTTAAGAAAAAGGTGACCAAAGGAGAGGAAAATGAAAGGGAGAATGGCATAGAGAGTACAACAAACAGCCATGGGCGTCCCTTGCAAGCAGATTTTGACAGCACTGGTACAGTCTTCGATCTGTCCGGTCAACCTGCAAACTCAGGTGCACCAGAGTCAGAAATAGAGACTGATATTAGCAAGTGGCTCAATGGCCTGAAAGCAGAGAGAGAACCACCATCTTATTATGAACAAACTGAGAAAGCTAGAGAGAAATATAGCAGATCATCCAAAGTTAGACAGATGGATTCTGAGACATCCAGTTACAGATTCTGCAGGTCCCAAAGAGAAGAGGTAGACAGCTGTTCTTCCTACGAGTCGAAAGGAGATTCACTGAGAACCACGTCAAGATTTTCCTCTGCTTCTGCGAAAGAGGACAAAAAGATGTACAAGTTCACAAGGTCGAGGGTCAGTGAGACAAGTTCCAGAGAAAACAGCCCAGAGCCGCATGTTTTCAGCCGATCTCCTGAGCCGCCCTTTGACTCTGAATCCCCTGAACCGTCTACACAGAGCCGAGTCAGATCCCATCATGTGGAGGCGTGTGAAGAGGAGGCCAGGTCAGACGTGTCAGAATTTGGGGCAAAGAGAAAGTTCACCCAGAGCTTTTCAAAGTCCGAAGAGGATGGAAAGAAGGAGGCAAAAGTGGAGCAAAGTGAAGAAAGGTTTGCATCTAGACAGCGCTTTCAGTACAGGCGAAGCACACGTAAAGAGGAGGAAGAAGAGATGGATGATGATGCCATTATTGCTGCTTGGAGAAGCCGACTGGAAGAAACTACAGCAAAGCTCCAGCGGAGAAGGGAAGAGTGACCAAGATCAGACTACAGGAGCACAAGCAGAGCCCGAGTCCCTGAATCACTCACTCATCATTATATTTTTGATAATCCTTTGTGGTTTGTAGGGCATTTCCTGCAGATAGTTCTCTTCTTAATCAAAAGCGATGAAGGGAAGAGGTCAAGTTCTGCAAGTGTTTGTGGCTTGTCAGAAAGAAGATGCTAGAATTAAATGATCAATGTAGGTAGGAACACAATGTTAGAAGCCATTAGGAGCCAGACAATGTTTCAGCAGCAAAAGCAAGTAACGGTGGCACCTCAAGTCAAAAGACCAATCACATCCCGTTTTGGTTATTTCAATTTCCTAGTGTTGTTAAAAACTGGACATATTTTTTTTCTCGGATCTTTTTGATCATAAGTGGAAGAAGCCAACAGCCTTTTCTCGGAACTTGAAGAATGTTTCTCTCTTAATCAGCTTTACTTTATACCACTGAGAAGATATTACCAGGTAGGCTCCATTTTCTGCACCAGCCTTATGAATGTCTACAGAAATCAGACAGTTCGGGGAAATACATGTTCTGTTTTACTTTGCTAAGTAGCAGAAGCAAAGTAAAATACTAGGAAAAAGAAGATGTCTCCTTTTTAGAAGTTCCATGCAGTAATGAATGTATTCCTGTGGTACTATTTTTTCTATTTTCTATTAGATAGAGTCATCTCTGCTCCATTATGGTTGGTTCCTGCTAATAACTTTGGGTCAACAAAGGACAAATGCATCAATATTAACAGCCATCTGAAAATCATGTTTTGATGTAGTTAAAGAGATGGGGTTGGGGCTAGGATTAGTGTTAGGTTAGGCTGGGTTTCTCAGTACTGACTTCACTTTGGTTTATGTATGCAGCTCAGCTAAGTCCGTGCTTTCGTGTTCGTAGTCAGATTGTCATGTATTAATTTTCAGCATGATTGCCTTAAAAGAGAAGAGTGGTACACAAACTGACCTCGAAATAAAATTGTATATAACTGGAGCATGGGTATAAGGCAGCATGCACCAGCTGTGTGTCTGTGCAGGTGGTAGCTCGATTTAAGAGGTGGTAGGTCTGGCTGGCACGTTCAGTTAACGTGTATCCTGAGCCACAGGATACACTTTTCAGAGGGAGAGGAGGAAGTGCAGTCTCCACGTTAACTGAGTGCACCAGGTTAGGAGGCTGAGGTCCTTCCATGCCCTGCAGAGCCTGGTGAGCTTGTTTGATCCGCCAGACCTGCCACAACATCCCCTGTGTGGCTTGTGTGACAACGTGTCTTTGACGCACCAAAGCACCCAACTCTCTGTCACCAGTCAACGTCCTCCACCTCTCTCTTGTAAACACATAGGCCAGTTTCTACTGACTTTGACTCTGGAATTATCTGTTCCCTCCTCTGTACAGACTGTATTTTGAAACAACAAAGCCCTCTGGCAGAGCTGAATATAAAACGACAATGGAGGGATGATGCGGTAGTGCTCTCTCACAGGAAGTTTTTCTTTTTCTTGTAATCTCCTCTCCCTCCCACTGTGATGCTTAGAGCTCACTATTACTATTATGCTAGTCCCTCTCCCTATTTTAATTGTGTAATACAGACAGCAAGCTCCACAGGGCAAGGGCCTGCTCTTTGTCCCTGTCTGTGTGACGCTGCCGCACATCAGCAACGCTATCTAAATAATGGTTACTGATAACAAAATGCAGCTGGCAATCTTCCTAAACTTAGAATCATTTCTCTCAACTATAACTCACTGATTAGACATTATCCCTGCTTCTCTGAAGATAAAGATGATTCTTTCTGACAGCCAGGACTGGGGTAAATGATAGCTACTTATTGTCAGGTAAATGGAGCCTCAGAATCAGGTGATTGAACAGTAACAGTTGTAGAAAAATAAGAGAAAGAACACGTTTTAGTTGTGTGGGTTGCTTTCTTGGTTTTGGTTGGTTTTTTTTTTTTAGTAAACTCAGATTACATTTTGAAGTGCATAAGAGGCATGGTCTTGTTAATGTTTCAGGCACGCAGAGATGCTCTGAGGTTTATAATGCGCTTCTACTACAATATAATATATAATACAATGCATCCCTTTTTTCTGCATACCTCTGTGAGTTGTTATTTTTTAAAGTAGTGGAATTCCAGGCCTTGATCCACACTCTGAGATTTTATATTAGATTTCTGGAATTTGTGTTAGGATAGGTGCTTTCCTCTTCATCCCTGGTAAAGTTGCTCTGTGGAAAACAGCCCTGCATAGACGTATTTGGAGCTTGCTTTCATTTCAGTCTAGAAAAGGTCTTAAATTTCGATGGATCAAAGTGGAAGTGTGCCTTCAGTACCTTCTGGCACTGAATTTACTTTTTTATCAAAGGCTGATTCCCTCTGAAAAATCCCTCTCCCTGTTCCTGTGCCTGGCTGTTCCCAGCAGACAAGCCTGTCCTCCGCAGTACTGTAGGGGGCATCTCGCGCTGCAAAAGAGGAGCAGTGGATGATGTGGTAATTGGTTTCATTTTGCACTGTACAGCACGGCCTTTGTTTGGGCAGCATTTTGATTTAAACACTAATCTAGGTCTGCTGCACAAATAAATTATTCAAGACCGAGGGGCAGAATATGGTTCTATAACAAGTCTGAGCCACACCGTCCTGATAGCGAGTTTTGACCCTTGTGAGAAAGGGTTAAGTGGGTTCTGCTGACTCATTGAGGTAGGTGGCTTATTAGTTCACTTGTGTAAAAGGGAGATAAAAATGGTTTGCTGGGGAGAGGCCATCTAAGATGCTGGCTGAGCAGTCATGAGGGAGAAGCCTTAGAAATAGCTGAACTTTATTTTCTTATTGCTTATATCCTTGTTAATAAAGCCAAACCCCCAAAGCAATAAGGGGGTGGGGATCATTTTGGACTCCATGCAGCATTCGGCCAGTGCTTGAAAGCAAGATGGGAAAGGCTCCAGCTCACAGGTATAAATTACATGAAACACTGACATAAAGACCTTGCATGGTGAAAATATTAAAGCATTCAGTCATAAGACCAATAACCAGGAGAGACAGAAATGGAGAGGTTGAAGGCAGGCTAGAAAGTCAGGTTTTAAGATGAGAATTTAGAAGGAGATAAGGAATTGCAGAAAGGGGAGAGGTCTGCACAGATTGTTTCAGGTGACCAGAGCTGCAGAGTGAATGGTTTTTCAGCAATGACACCAGTCTGACACTAGATTAAAAGAGTAAATAAGTACCCAAATTCATCTAGGAGGGATTTTTCAGCAAAGATGCGCTGGGACTGATATTTTTGCTCAGACTCAATTTGCTGCTGTAGGAAGGAGGGTGTTTTTTTGGCACTGTATAGTGGAAGGTGAAAGTGCAAGGAGCATCCATACGGTCAGTGAAGAATATAAACACAGGAACATCAGAAAGGCTGTATGGGGTCAGACCAGAGGTCCACCTGGCTCAATATCCTGTCTCTGGCAGAGAACAACAGTGAATACCTAGGGAAGAATATAAGAGCAGTGATATAAGTGATATTTCCCCAGCATGGTCTTCCAGCTTCTAATAATTTGCAACTCAAGGACTTCCTGAGCCAGGTGTGATATTCTTGTATTTAATAGCCCTTAATAGATTTTCCTTGTATGGAGGTGCCTAGTAATTTCTGAGTTATAGCCGTAATAGCCTTGTACCCACTAACCTCTGTAATCTCCTGTCGCAAGAAGTCCCACAAGTTACTCTACATGGAATGCTAAACCATCTCCTTTTTTTCTGTTCTGAACCCTCTGCCCACTGGCCTTTAATGCCAATATAGTATCTGTTTAGTATCTACATGTGCCATGAGATTTTACCCCCTCTCTGTCATTAAATCCCATCCTTAGCTCTCTGGTTCTCAGCCAGAGTTACTCATTCCTCATACAGGGGCTGCTCCATGTCTCTCATTATCCTGGCCATTCTTCTCCAAACCCTTTCTAGTTCTTCTTTGTCATGCTTGAGATGAGGGACCAAATCCTCACACAGTATCCAGGGTGCAGGTGTGGGAGGGATTAATCCTAGGGCATAATGACCTTCTTTTTTCTGTTCTCTGTTCCTTCCCTATTAACTCCTAACAGTTTGCATGTTTCTTTGGCTGTTGCTGGGCACCACAGTGATATTTTCATAGAACTATTTATTATATACACAAAATCTTATTGTTGGATGGCAATGGTCAGCTCCAAGATCATCATTTTTTGTGTCAGGTTTTCTTACATGTAATGCTTTACATTTATTAGCCCTGAATTTCATCTGCCATCTTAGTGCTCAGTCTCTCAGTCTCATTAAGTCCTTCTGCGTTTTCCCACAGCCACCCTCTTATTTCCACTACTCTGTTTCCTTAATGTCCTTTGAGTGGTGTAGAAACTCAGAGGATATGGGAAGCAAAGAAGTTAAGGAGGGATAGATGAGAGAGAAACACATTTGATGCTGGTCTGCTTGAAGTAAGAAATAAGAAAGTGATGAAAGCTGGAGAGCAAGGAGATAAATGTTCAAAAAGAGATCTGAAGACAATAGGCAAATTGAGAAGGGGACCCACACTGGATGGAGACAGGAAGATGTAAGCCAGAAAGGCTAAAGCAAAATATTAATTCGTTTAGATGTATAAAAATCCAGGGAAAGGCTATGAGGCAATCTCTGTGGGAAGGATGGAGATTTAAAGATTTCTCACAGGTCTGTGAGAAATGCGAAGAGGATTGGGAGAAATGGCAAGGGTGAGAGACATTAGTGGGACACAGATGATAAAATGACATCTGTGCTGGATTGGGACTTCAATGTAGCAGGAGCAAGTTTGGCAGGAAGCGGAAATGTGCCAGAAACACGTTATTCCTCCTGGATCAGCCGCATCCTGTGTCCTGATCCTGAGAGGTGTGGGGCCATGGCCCATTTCCCCCATCCAGGAATTTCAGGGCAATGTGATTTATTGCGTGCAGCACCAGCTTAGACTGGATAATTTGAAAAGGAGTTTAGCACCATTTCCTTCCTTTACAGCTCCTTGAGAAATGGGTACACGTTAGCTGTGGTGGAGAGCCGGGCGAATGGTGAGACAAAAAGTTTTATTTGGGGCTGCCTGTGTTGCATTGCCTGCCCTTCCTTAAAGGGTTTAGCTGGGGTGCATTCACTATGGACATTATAATGTGAAAACACAATATCCATGACCTCCCTAAATTTATAGACAATCCAACAGAGATACTGAAAGCATGTGATTAGTGTAGTTGAGGGCTTGGAAACAGACACTGTGTGCTCATGTACTCCAGCAAAATATCTTTGAGTGCTACCTGCCTATTCTCTGGAATTTCACTTGTCATTTAGAAAAATGAAAGTGGGTCAAATCTCTCTCTGTTCTAATTGTGAAGAAAACTTCCAAAATGGGAACTATGTATAACAAATAAACAGTTCTCTGGAGAGGTGGGAGCGTAGCTCTAAAAGGTGTGTGAAGTGCCCCAGTCATCTCAGCAAGGTGCTGACTTATTTGCCCAGGAGTAGTAATTTAAATGCCAATAATATTTGTTACGTTGTTCTTCATGTAAAAAATTGAGAAAGATTCAAAGTACACGTACTTAGGTTGTGAATTGCCAATACCAGCAGAAGCTACTTGAACAATCACCTGTATCTTTTTGGCTATCCCTAGGAACAGAAATTTTTTGGACATGAAAGCACTGAAGAATCTTATCTCTTTTTTTGTTCTTTGTTACATTTCAGCATATTCAGGAGGTGATTTCATGTTGCTTCCATCTATCTATCTATCTATCTGTCTATCTATCCCCATTACAACCTCTCAGTGGCTTCTGAGCTTGGTGTGTTCCTGTGACTGCTGTTCCCCTGCCACAGGGTGCACACACAGACACACACACACATAAACAGACATAAAGGAAAAACATTGCTTGTGACTTATAAAAGCAGGCAACAACATGAATTCAGTTCTTCCCAGGACTATCCAGGTGTGGCGATGTGAAAACTGTCTTAGAGAGCAGGAGAAGGGACATCCTGTCTGTGCTTTGAACCTTCCCCTCTGGATTGCATTTCATTTTTATTTGCATGTATCTTTAAAACGGACAAACTTGATCCTTACAGAAGAGCCTCCATATCTTGATTCATACCTGCAGGCAGACTGGTTTTCTTTTAATTAAGATATGTATTCCCTGGAAGACACAAATGAGCGTAATGGAAAACTAGCTTCATTTTTAACTAGGAAGAGAACAATGTCTCTACATAATCAATCAATCAATCAATCAATCAATCAATCTCTTATTTTTTTCCAGTGCACCGTTCATGCCAACATGCCTGAATGCTTTATGGTCATTAAATTAAATCAAAGAACACACCACAGAATGGACAAGGCCAGATCAATAAATCTTAAAACTGATTCAAACTTACCAAGGACTCTGCACAAGTAACCATGAAAGGAAGGATGACTCCAGTCAGAAGGGCATTTGTGTGGGCATAAAACTGAACCAAGACATAGGTGA